>NC_073302.1:266518230-266535730 GCF_027595985.1 Sorex araneus | reverse complement strand
ACCACTTGGACCTCAGAGAATATTTCTAGTCATATGCTCATGACTGTGGTACTGGGGGCGGATAGGCAGTGCTGGGTATTAGACAGGGAATACAAGGCAAATGTTTTAACCCTTGTACTGACTGTTTCTCCATTACCAATAACAGCACTGTAATGAAGTGACCGTTAATAGAAAAGAAAACATATTTTCTTCAGTTTTTAACCATTCAATCAGTAAACAAATGAAGATAAATTGCTTGTTGCCAGAAATTTTGGGGTGGTTTTTAAATAGGCGCAGAAAGCATTGCAGCGTTTTTGTCATACTAACAATTTTTTCTCTTATAAAGTGATTTTATTAAATTGATTTGGACACACTATAGGTCAAATAATATTTTCCAAAGATTAAAACTATGGGCTTTGAAATTAGACATGTTAATATATATTTTTTAAATAAGTGGATAGTAAGGGACACACCTACATATTAAAGTTATTTAAAAAGCAACATTCTTGCATACCTCAGTTGTAAAATCTATTTAGAAATGGTAACTTGTCTCGTGGCTTTGTATTTCATTTTCACCTTACTGGACATGATAAATACACTGCAAATTTTCCATTTTGCTTCCCTCACATCCAGAACAAGTTGTGGTACTCTTGAAAATTGACTGGGATTCGCCTTACACAAACCTAGACAAGTTGTAGTCATTAATTTATTTGTACCATTGGGACACTTATTGAATAAAGATACATTTGTATACATATATGCATATATATAATATCAACCAGTGCTATTGCCACGTTATCTATCATAAGATTAAGTATATAGCATTTTTGGGACTCTTTAGCAGATAAAATCTATTCTGATTATAGTTGAGTATGAAATGTCCCTGAGTTTTGTTACCATCTGTAGACAGTGTGAGAAGACAAGACATGACATGTCAGAAATTAAGTATTGCTTTGAAGGGGACTCTCTTACAATGTGGTAATATTAATATTTTTATCACTGCACGATTGTACTGAAGTCCTGTTGTTCATCAATTTCCTCCAGCAGGCACCAGTAATGTCTCCATTGTGAGACTTGTTGTTACTGTTCTTGGCATATCGAATATATCATAGGTAGCTTGCCAGTCTCTGCTGTGCGGGTGGGATACTCTTGGTAGCTTGCCGGGCTCTCTGAGAGGGATGGAGGAATCGAACCCAGGTTGGCAGGGTGCAAGGCCAACACCCTACCACCCTACCTACTGTGCTATTGCTCCAGTTCTTAGACTTTGTAAACCGAGTGAAATAAACTTTGATAATCTTAATATAACACTTTATAAATTTTGATATTCTTTATATGTTATACGGTGATTACTTTCCCCAACCATAATTTACCCATTTCACCCACGTTAATGGTCTGACTTCCCCCTTTCACTCTGATAATCATTTATTGTAGTCTAATGATCTGAATTTGTTTTTATTTTGTTTATCCTGTATTTTTTTCTCTTCCACATAATGGTGAAATAATATTATTAATGTGATATTTGCCTTTCTCCATTTGACTTACTCATTTTAATATCTTTCCTTTAAACTCCATAATGGTGAACATTTTAAATTTCTTTTTCTTTGAGGGGAAGGGGACTGTAGTGTTACTTTCTTCCAATCAGTGTTCTTTCATATTATTGTAGCTGAAAGAAAATCTGCATTAAGATAAGTGGACATCACTTTTTGGCCTTTTGGCTCAGACCAAGTGAAGATAACTGGGCATGTTAAGGAAATTTCCTCCCTTTACATAGAAATGTTTATGTCAGATACCTCATTAATCACTTAGAAAATCCTTTGACTCTGTTATTTTTTAAGGATATTAGTTTCTTTTTCCTTCTAAGTAATATGAAAGGAGGTGACAGAGTGATGTTAAAATGGGTAAAGCTCTTGCCTTGCACGCAGCTGACCTGGGTTCATCCTTATACCACATATGGTCACCAAGCTCCCTGCCAGGAGTAATCCTTGAGTGCAGAGCTAGGAGGGAGATATGAGCACTCTGTGCTGTGGCCCCCAAACAACCCAAACAAAAAGAACCAAAAAAATGTCCCAAAGGTGTTTAAGTTTAAGTCTCTGTACATGGAAATAAAACTACAATAGTCAATGGATTTTTGTATTTTTTCTCTAACTTGCCATCTTTTCATGTAATCTTTAATCTTTCAAAGTTTGTTTTGATCATGTACGCATTTTGACTTTTTGCTTCATATTATACTTACTAAGGTATAATTAGATAAAAAAATTAACATTGTATTAGAATCAAGAAAAACTACAAAAGCAAAATGACTGCAGATTTCATGGTATTCTCAAAATACTATTCAGAAGCAAAAGGCAACACTTTTGTTCATTTGATACTTTTGAATTTCTAATATTGAATCTCGGTCCTTCAGTTCCCATTATAATCACAGTCCATGCTGTGTTACACCTAAATGAAATATTCACATTTATGCATCAAGTGAAAGGAGAGAACAGTCTACTCCGATTATATACAAGAGGCAGCCTCTTTCATATCGGTTATTCCTATTCTCTAAGGGACTCCAATCATATGTTTTACATATATGTTTCATTCTGCAGAATATACTTGTTGTTTAAAAGCCTTTATATCATCAAATAATTGCAAATAATAAGAATGACTGAAGTTTTAATCCTGTCAAAACACTCACTTATTATAAAACTGATTACGACTTTGGCTTCAAATATCCAATGTTAGAAAATGACTAGCTATGTTTGTATAGATGGTAAAGTGAGAAAAAGAGTTAGAAGTCAGAGCACCGTTTATAATTTCATTTTGCAGAAAAATGTGTCTTCTTTCAACATCATATATGAAATTACTCTATGAATTGGCCTTGTGTTCTAAGAGTCAGGGCAGTTGTTGGAAATAAAATAAACCTACTCTCATTGGTTTAGTTCAGCTCACAAACATTTATTTACTAGGGAATCATTTTTAAGAAGGAAATTCAGACATGACAGACTTTATTAATAGTAAATAGAGTAGTATCAATGCATTTTTCTCTTTGTACTGATTATTTATATAGACTAATTTAAAGCCCTTGTTAAATGAAGAAATCTAACAGCTTGCATAAAGTTAACTTAGATAATTAAAAATAGAAATAGATAATTAAATAGTTGTTTAATTTTTTTGCTATATTACAGATTCGTCTCGGTAAAATACTTCTTTCTATATATGCATGTACAACATTGCTTTTTATTGTGAAGAAATAAGAAATTGGACAAAATTTAGTGATTTTAATACCCCAAATATTTTTCAAGGACATCAAGTTGAAATGTACTACACACCTTAAAGAATTATTTTATGGGAGGCTGGAGCAATAGTACAGCGGGTAGGGCATTTGTCTTGCACCTGGCCAACCCAGGTTCGATTCTCAGCATCCCATATGGTCCTCTGAGCACTGCCAGGGGTGATTCCTGAGTGCAGAGCCAGGAGTAACCCCTGTGCATTGCCAGGTGTGACCCAAAAAGAAAAAAAGAATTATTTTATAAAGAGAAAAATCAGGGAGGTGGAGTAGACATAAGGGAAGCTAGAGGAGTGAGAAAGGAGAAAAAAAGGGTGAGAAAAAAAAAAGAGAAAGAGAATGAGAAAGAGAACACACATCAATGAGATGAGAGAACACAGCTTCTCCAGTGTAAGGACATGTGAATAAACATCTAGATGGAAAGTAGGAGACTTGAATATGGGTAATGAGCCAGAATGTGAAAGACAGGAATTACAATTGTAACGATGAGATTTTGGTGACAGTAAAATGGGAAATGCATCCTAACTACCTGTAAAATTCATAGAACACTGTACTATTACATTTCCCTCCCATATTTATACATCATTTTTATATTATATCAGAATTTGTGGTTTTGACGCACAAATTCCTGCTCTTTCCCATCATAAAGGTGTCCAGATACATTCCAGTGTAATATCACCTTTATTGCCCCATTGTCTGATACCCCATCCTTAGTCATCTCATTATTGTGGTATCCCACTAAGGGTTTATCATCATTTGATTGCAGTTATTCATTTTTAAAGACCACTGGAGTAGCATAACTAAAATCAAATGCAAAGCAAATTTTATTTGTTGTATTTTAGAACCATAAACTCAACACTTAACATTATATATAAAGATTCCTAGAATTTTAAACGCAATTAGCGAAGGAGTTTTAAAGTAGACAACGAAATACAGCAATAAAAATTCATATAGTTCCTATTGTAATAGTTATAAATGCTATACATGAACCACTATACTGAAAATATGACATATATAAATGTAATATGTATAGAAACAGCAAATCCAGTATGTGTATACTATGGATAATTTAATTTTAATTTTGAGAAGGCAAGTATGCAATTGTTTCTTTTTTTTCTTTTATTGAATCACCATGTGGAAAGTTACAAAAGTTTCAGGATTAAGTCTCAGTTATACAATTCTTTTAACTGGTTTTCTTTGCCTTTTATCTTTCTAATGAGATACTGTATAGATTATTTGCATATTAAGTTTTGAAGTGAGCAGTGTCAGTGTTTTAAATATCATGAATTGAACGAGAAATTAAATCAGGCAGAAAATAAAATTTAGAAGCTAGTAGAAAGGCACTTAGGAAACCATAAAAGTGATATTTATCAGTTACACAGGCAGGGTGGGGGGCTATGGGGGGGGAGTGGGGGGAGGTATACTGTGATTCTTGGTGGTGGAATATGTGCACTGGTGAAGGGATGGATGTTCGAGCACTGTATAACTGGGACTTAAACCTGAAAGCTTTGTAACTTTCCACATGGTGATTCAATAAAAGAATAAATTTTTTAAAAAAAGTACTTTCTCAGTATCATGAGAAAGTAGTATTTCTTGAAATTTGTTGCCTACTAGTTTCAATCCTTTTTAAATTAAAATATCTCTGAAATTATTTGATATTAGTGTGTCTAATCAATATCAGTAAAGTTTATTTTTCACAATATTTGCATCCCAATGGTAAGTTTGACTTACAAAAATATTTCTGAAGGAGAAAATAATTTGTGATTATAGGTAATGTTTCTTCGCTACACTGTTGAATGTGCTGTGAAAAATAGTAAATATTTTAATAGGACTAAGTAAGGGACATGCCAGTTTTATAACAAATGTATTAATAAAATATCTATATGTGTAAAGAAAGCTTTTTGAGTAGGTAACCGAGTATTTTTTACATGTTGGTGATTATTCAATAAATAACTTAATTTTTCAATTTTAGCTCTGTGACTGTTTTGAAAGTTCATTGGTGAATTTGCCAAGTATATATTTCCTGTTGATCAGATATACTAATTTGTGTGCATAAAACAAATCAAAATAAATCGTGCAAGCTATTATGGCTATGAAAGATTTTAAAATGATTATTATACCATAAGCATTATGATGTTATATAGAAAGAACCATAAAGTACAGGATTTTTGAAACATAGTATCAGTTTCATTTATTAGTGATAGTTATGATGATATATGTATCTATGATAACCCACATATAATATCTGTCCTAAGAATGACATGACCAAAGGCATTTGTAATTATATTTACTTCTGAAAGATTATGGTTTATAGTTAAAACAAAAGAGGCATCCTGTCATTTTCTAAACCCGTTAAATGTGACAGAATCTATTTTTCTGCCAACTTGTGAGGACCAGGCAGAGAGCAAATTTGCTGTGGTCAGCTAAGTGTAACCACTGAGCAGGAAAGTGAATTTAATAATGCATTATTGTTCTTCACTGAAGGTGAACTGTTACAGTGCCTTTGTTATAGCAGACTTTGCCACAGCTTAGGTTACCAGATGCTGTGTAGATTACCTGATTAAAATCTCTAATGCGTGATAAAATGCACCAGGTATACTTTTATATTAACATAAATGCATCCATTTTAGGGCCATAATACTGAGTCTAATAGGAAATATTTTTCAATAACATTTCATTGTAAATGTATTATAAAGTAGTATTTGCTATAGAATATAGAGTGAGTGACATTAAAGTGTAAATTCATAAACCATTTCTATACCATGGTAAATTATTCTGAAAATAAATTTTTATGTTCTTGATAATTACAAATATACTATTTTAAGTAATTTTCAGTTTATTTTTAAATGAAATAATGAGAAGAGATTCTATAAAGTAGGTTCACCTTTTCTTAACTCTGTTCTTAGCTTAAGTTCTCCTATTGTATCTTCATTTGACACTTCCCTTCTAAATACATTGATAAACTGTATGAATTTCATAAAATTTTTACTCCTGAACTGAAGAAAGTGCAGTTGAGTAGAGTTGAATTTTAAATTTTAACTCTTTTGCCAAAAAGTAATTAATCAAAAAACAAAATTAAATGTGGGCAAACAATACCTTAAGGGAATCAGAAGGAAATAAAAACTTGGAAAATTTCAATACTTATAAATTTGTGTAGATAGGTTACTACATTGTAAATTATTTCAATAGAGGTTTCTAACATTAAAATTTTTAGACAGTTTATTAAAAGTATTGGTAGCTTTTAGGTTTGATAAGCAAACAATTAATTTTTAAGTTTTTTCTCAGATGCGCACCCTATTCTCGTATGTCTTTTTGTTTTGTCTTTGTTTTTGACCTCTTCCGGTTGGTGCTCAGGATTTACCCGTGGCTCTGTGCTTAGGGACCATGCATTGTGGTACTCAGGGTGACCATATGCTGCTCCAGGAATCAAAGCAGGATCAGATCAATGTAAGGCAAGTGCCTTAATCCATGTAATGGTTTAAGCATTCCTTGTGCCTTTTGAAGGAAATATTTCATGCAACTGGATATTTCACCCGACTGAATCTCAAGTGTCACTGCTGAAATTTATAGCAAACAAGTAAAGAATCTCTCTGTATGTCAGGAGATCTTTAAATTAATTTAGGACGAGAGAACATTCAAGAGACAGTAGGAAACCCAGTTTACCCTCCAGAATGTAATCATAATTATAGCCACAGTCAGAGTAGAAATATATTTATAGGACAATGAATGTGAAATGTGTTTCCATGTTTTTTTCCTTAACAAATAGGAATGTATAAATATGGCTTGGCAATAATAATGTCAATTATACCTATCCATGAAAATATAGATATTGAATGTGTAATTATGTCTAATAGATTAAAATTATTGAAAATTTACTGTGTAATACTGAGGCAAGAGAAATGAATTATGTGATGGTTTACATAAACATCTGATTACTGAATATAATTTAAACTCTTTAATTACTCATTGACAATGTTAAAACAGATTTGGAGGCTGGGGTGTTAGCTATCACAACTGTTAGCTATCAGGGGTTATTCCCGAGTCTACGCTCAAGGGTCACTACTGACATTGCTGAAGGACCTTATAGGATGCCAGAGATCAAACCGGGTTCACCTCACACAGCACAAAGACCGTTATCCCGGTACTTTCTGTCCAGTCCTCGAACCTGATTTTTATTATTTTTAACATTACGGTAACTGTACAAGACTGCAAATGCTTTAATAATTTAACACTTCTCAGAACTTCTGTTTTCACACCTGCCTGCCATCTAAGTGTCCAGTCTCTCTTTCACCATTTAGTAAACCCTCTCTACCTTTCTAATCTCTCCCCGTTTTCCTGTTGGTAACCTCAGGTCTAGTGTCAGTGCCTCCTTTTAAAGGACAGAAAAAAATTAAACACAACTTAATTCAGAAGATACATAGTCCACTGAATAAAAAATCTTAAAAAGATAATAAAAATAGATCTCTATAAATCAGTTATATGCCAAAGATTTAAAACTTTTAATGTTTTTCTACCTGAAGAACTTCAGAAATCCTTTACGTACATATTCCGTGGAAATTCTTGCGAAGGTTTGAATATTCAGGGGTGATGTTATTAAAAGTTCAGGTTCCATCCTTTCTAGTGTTGATAAACTCTGTCACATAATCCCAGACCTCCAGGACTCTAGGCACACATTTCTGTCTGGGAGTTTCAGGGCCCTATTTAATCACTGTGGAGTCATAAGGCTAGTCTTATTTTTTTCTTTTTGGGTCACACCTGGCAATGCACAGGGGTTACCTCCTGGCTTTGCACTCAGGAGTTACTCCTGGCGGTGCTCAGGGGACCATATGGGATGCTGGGAATTGAACCCAGGTCGGCCGCGTGCAAGGCAAACGCCCTACCTGCTCCCGCTGTGCTCCAGCCCCATTAAAAACTAGTCTTAAGGCCTTATACATTTCATAGTTATTACTTAATAACATCAGGATATTAAAGCCTAATATATTGAGAAATGCATAAAATGTTGAGAAAAACTTTCCGTTTTTAAAAAGAGGAGGTTGATATTTATTTATTTATGTTTTTCTGGAAGAGGGGAATGGGGCACAACCATAAAGACTCATGGGCCGCTGCCAACTGTGTGCTCAAGCGTCACTTCAAGTGGTGCTAAGGAGACTGGCATATCTGTGGTGCTGAAGCAAGATGAGCCTAACATGGGATGTGGAAGCAGGAACATAAAGATTAGGCAGACGACCTGATAAATCAGGGAGGTTGGGAGGGATTTGATCATGGAGGTATTTGTACTCTGATAAGAAGTTAGTATTTTATGAGAATCCATTAAGGATTTTAACCAGGGGAATGATAGGATTCTAATTGGCTTTTGTGTTCCATATGTATAATGGGGTGAGGAGCTAAAATTGAAGAAACTAGTTAAGTGGCTATTAAAGAGCTTGTGCTAGCAATGATGGTGACTCTGACTAGAGTTGGCAATTAAAGAGACATGGATATTTTGGAGTGGTGTTAAGTGGATTTGCTAATGGAGAGAAGGTGAAAGAAAGGAGAAATCCGTAATCTTTTACATTGAGGTAGGGGAGATTTCTGAAATACTTCCTGGTTACCATTTCAACCCACCATACCCTTAGTATTCACAAAAAACACAGTTGTTTTTTTTTTAATAAATACATGGTGTATGCTTAAGATAATTTTAAAAATGAAGTATGCTACATTATTATAATGAAAATAAAACATTTGTATTCATAGTAATTTGGCAAAAGACATAATCAAGAAATAGCAAAATGTAATTGCTTCTGGAAAAGTATCTTCCTTGCTTTCTTGTGGGCTCTTTTGTAAGATGGGAATATTTTTAAAAAAATTTTTTGTGCTACACCAGGCTGTACTCAGGGCTCTGCAAATAGAAATTACTCCTGTAGGTGCTCTGGGGACTATTCCGGGTTGGTGGGAGTCACGCCATCAGCCTCATGCAAGGAAAACATACTGCTCCCTATACAATCTCTCCAGACCCGCAGTGCAGGACTTATTACACTTTTTTTAACACTAAGACTCTTGACCCCTTTCAGCCTTAGAAATGCACCCCAGTGAGCACTTTCGGAATCACTGAGATTCACAATACAGTGCATCTGAAGTATTTTTACTTCTTGTGCATGCAGAAATATTTTAATATGGCCAATTGTTTTGCACCCCACACTTAGATTTACACGGGGCTTGCCCCACAGTTTAAGAAACTGGATCCTAGAGCACAGTACTTGCAGGTCAGCACTCTTCCAAGAATTTACCTTAAGGTCTAGGATTTGGATGGAGAGATACATAAGGAAAATGTACTGGGGAAAATTATATCAATCGAAGGAATTATACTTAATCAGAGTAGCTCGATCTAAAACCTAGATCATAAGGAATTAAACTGCAGTTTTGAGAAGCTTTTATTATTAAATATATTTAAAAGTATTGACCAAATTGTTTTATATCTTGGTAACTTGCCTGGTTCTCTGAGAGGGATGGAGGAATCAAATATGGGTTCGCTGCGTGCAAGGCAAATGCCCTACCCGCTGTGCTATTGTTCCAATCCGTTTTATATATAAAAACATAATTTTGTAACTACATTTAAAATGTTTAAAATGCTTTTCATTCCTGAATGCATACATTTTTAAAAATGTTTTTAACTAGATTCAAAAGTGTACTATTCTTTGTACAAAGTATAATAAGTTTAATAAAATCAATATTTGTTAAATTTTTCCTAGAATAAAATTTAGAGGATCAAATCAATAAATTCCACTAATCACTTACTCTTTTAAAGAGAATAGATAAACCTTTCTTCAGATAAAACAAATATAGGCATTAGTAATTCAAAGAAATAATAATGATTCAACATCAAAGCACTGACTTGGGGGTAAATTGTGAAGGAATTTAGTATTATCTGGAAAATAACTCAAACTTACTATGAAACTTTCTTTTCTTTTTTTTTGGGGGGGTCACACCTGGCGATGCACAGAGGTTACTACTGGCTCATGCACTCAGGAATTATTACTGGCGGTGTTCCGGTTACCTTATGAGATGCTGGGAATCAAATCTGGGTTAGCCACGTGCAAAGTAAACGCCCAACCCACTGTGCTATCACTCCAGCCCCCATCTCCCTCATAGTAGACTATGAAACTTTCTCTATCACTTGTGCTAAGCTTTTCATTGTTTCATGTTCAAACCTGGATAAACCATGATCTAAGTTGGATTTTTACTTCTCTTGAATTAATAAAACTTTCCAAAAATTAATTGTTAAAGTAAATCATTGTATAATTCTTTAGCATACAGCTTTTTGGATGCTTTTATTTTTATAAAGAGAAAATCATTTCCTTCCTCATTATTTTTAGGTATAAAAAGTGTCTTTAAAATTCCTTAAAGACTTCTTTTACCAAATTTAATGCAGTATAGTGCATCATACCTGTGCTTCACCACATAATTGAGATCTTTTTAATACTGTCACATTAAAAAAAATAAACAAAATCTTTATATGATGGCATTACCTCACTTGTACATGGCATAAACTATGAAATGATTATGTAATGAAATGCTTTTATTTTTATCACTGTTTTGACAAAATACTAAAACGTTGATTATAGTAAGCCTGATACTCCAAATAGGATTTTTCCATAACACATAACCAACTGAATTCGATAAGCATCTTATATCTTAACTACAGAAGTGTATAAAATAGATATGCTTGAGTTTAATGGTGTAGTGGGAGTAAATAGATCAAAGGTAATTCTTGAAATGACTTTATAATTTGTTTTTACTTATCTCTTTTAGAAGAAGTGTAATAGTCTAAAATGCATCTAGTTGACTAATATAAGATACCAGCAGCATTATTTGTATTGAAAAACTCAATTAGCCATACCATAGACATTAACACAATTAAGGCATATTTGATTATATTGGGTCTTCTTATAGAAGAATGTAACCTTACACATTTTAAGTAGCATTGAATTTATACAATGCTTTTATATTTTCACTGTATCATATATTGGTTGGCCTATATATTTTTATAATGTAAATGTACTTCATCTTGAGTCAGTCTCTGCCTCTTTGTGATGTTTGCTTCCTTAACCTAAGATTTAGAATATTTTCTGTTACAATATACTAGTATGCATTTCTTAAGAAATGTCTTGTTTTCTCATTGCTGTTGTTTTGGTTTTTGGACACACCCTGTGATATTCAGGGGCTACTCCTGGTTCTGTGCTCAGAGGTCATTCTTGTTGCTTGGGTGATGATAAAAGGTGCGGGGGATCAACATACTGGAGTCACGTGCACTAGGCAGCTGCTTTAACTTCTGCATGATTTCTCTGCCCATCATTTCTTTTCCTTCCACGTATCTGTAATTCCTGAGTTTTGGAACATCAAAATATTATTTACAAAAAAAATAATGTTGAAAAACTTAAAAGACTAATGTTGATAATTAGATCTTAGAAGCAAACACTAATTTTTAAGAGATCCTTGTTATTTGATATTGATGTTTACATTTCCCTTTAATATATGTGCTCCATATTTCACATCCCTTTTTTCTATCAAGAAAAGAAATGATAATGAAAGGGCAAATCAACATCAAAAATGTTTCCTTGCATCAAGGGAACATTTTGAAAGACTTTTTGTTGTTTTATCACTTGTTCATTTTCTCCTGTCAGATGTTAAAATCTTTTACTACCCTTTATATTGCACAGAAATGCTTGTCTACTGATACTGTCTTCTTGGAACTACGCTGTGAAGAAGTCAAAATTTCATTTTGTAAAGACAGTTATCATGAAGAGTGCCACCAGCCTAGGTTATTGGTCCTTATTTAGCATACCTAAAGATAAGATGTCTAATTTCCTGACCAAGCTTCTAGTGTGTTTATGTGTCTCGGCCTTGCTGGAGGTGGGGTAGAGTAAAAGAGAGAAGAGGTTCTTATTGAAATGCCAGTAAGGAATAACACAGGTGGATTCTTTTTCCTAAATATTGTTTAATTATGGCTAGCAACATATATATGTATCTACATATATATATATATAATGTGTATTTCTAGTAGAAAAAAGACCTAGTAAGTACTGTTCAGGGATAATTTTATAGTACTTAATAGAGAGAGAGAAAATGTCAAACTTCTTATATAAAACTCTGAGAAATGTTGGAGTCATAAAAACTTTTAATGAGATTTTTAAATGACATATTATTATTAAATATAGGATTTAAATAACTGGTCAAAATGTTATAGTGATTTCAATGCAGTGAATTAAAACACTGAGAAAAGTATGAAAATGATGACCAAGCTTGGAATTTTTCTTAACACTTTAAATATATTTCTTTTCCTTTTCTCATGTTTTTTAATATTAGAAATAAAAGGAATTTCATATGAGATTTGTTTAACTCTTTGGAAAGTTGATCACCAAATGGATTAATAATGGAAAAAATGAAAATATTGTATGAACTGCCTATAATGAAAAGTGTAGAAAAAATTCATAAATATATTTTGAAAGTAGTATTCTGTTGACTTTCAGTTTCCAAAGTATTCTCAGAGATTCCAGAGGTTCTCTAAACACCTCTGAAATCTTCATCCCAAAGGTGCATGTGGAACCCTGTGGTGCTAGGGATTAACCCAGGCCTTGCACATGCAAACCAAGAATGGTCTCATTGTGCTATCTTTCCTCTTTTTATATATTTTTAATATTTCAAAAGCTATCAGGCTCAGTTTTAGCTTACAGTTCACTGTTTTAAAAAATGGATGATTTTATTATGCATATTAAGTTTGTCAACAGAGTTTTACTTAGTTCATCTCATATTAAATGGTAGAATTTCATAATTCATTCTTTTTTATTTTATTTTATTTTTTTGCCCTTTGGGTCACACCCCGCGATGCACAGGGTTTACTCCTGGTTTTGTACTCAGGAATTACTCCTGGCAGTGCTCAGGGGACCATATGGGATCCTGGGAGTCGAAGCCGGGTTGGCTGCATGCAAGGCAAAAGCCCAACCTGCTGTACTATCTCTCCAGCCCCTATAATTCATTCTTAGATGACAGTATGAAGTTTTGTAACTTGGTAAAGTTTTTTTTTTAATTTATACCTAGATATTTCTAATAAATCATGTCAATGGTATAATGGGGATTCAGTTATATTCTGAAATAATATGAGCAAACTCAATAAGTTGTGTTTATATATACATAATACTTATAACAATATGATATAAAATTCACAGAAAAATAAAGTAATTCTTCCTAGGAAGACAGATAATGTTACCTTTTTGGAGGGATGGTAGCTGTGGGCCTCACTGAGTAGGTCTTAGAGGCTACTTTTGGCTTTGTGCTTAGGGATATGATTCCAGATTTGAAACAGGGGCAGCCACAAGGCAAGAGCCTTACCCATCCCCGCTCCTCCTGTTATCTCGGATCATACATGTCACTTTTTTTGACAACTAAGGTGTTTGTGAGTTGAATGACTGCCTCAGGTTGATACAGCTATCCTGCAAGGAAATTGGAACTAGAAGCAGATATTCTGGTTTCTTAAACCAGCTTTTTCTTCAGCAATCATGCCTTAAAGGAAAAGATTCATGATAAGATTGTTTAAATTAATAGGTAACTCAAACAGGTAAACAGGTAAATGTATTGATTTGAATTCTAAATTCCAATCTCATCATCTGAATGTATCCAATGGATTTTTTTTATGCTTAGAATATTTCCTGGTATAATCATTGACTTCTTTTAATGAAGTTGTATGCATTCTTATGTCTAAATAAATTCTGTCAGAACTGATATTAGAAAACAAACCAGCAAATTTATTTCTGTACTTAATCTCCTTTAAAACTTTAATTGAAGGGGCTGGAGTGATAGCACAGTGGGTAGGGCCTTTGCCTTGCACATAGCCAACCCGGGTTCGATTCCCAGCATCCCATATGGTCCCCCAGCACCGCCAGGAGTAATTCCTGAGTGTAGAGCCCTGTGCACCACCGGGTGTGACCCGAAAAGCAAAAAAAAAAAAAAAGCAACTTTAATTGAAAATATTAATTGCTTATTTTCATGGAAATCTATCAGATTGCAATTTATAATTTCTAAATTCATAAAGAATTAATGGCAAACCATATTTACATTGTTATACTTGAACCACTTTTTTCATAAAATTGGTATGCATTATCTTGAATTATTTTATAATATGCATAAACACTAAGTGGTTCCTTTACAAAGTTTTAAAAAATTAACCAGATACAATTAAAATACTTTTTATCATTTTTATTAATAAGTTTCAGTTTTCAAGACATTTGTTTTAGTTTTCTCTACCTTCTCCATTTAGAAAAATAAGGAAAGCCAATGTTTCATTTGAAATGAAAAAAAAATTGTTTCAAATCATTGGCAAAACTTAATGACTTCTGACTGCTGAGATATGTTAATTTAGGCCAGACCAAATGTTCCTCAGCTGCAAATATTTGGTGTTGTTCACTGGGAACTGGCAAGATTTATGAGGGCCCAGTGGCAAGGAATCTGTGCTCACATGCCTCACATAGTAATTGTTTCCTGTATTCAATGATGAAGAACTGTTAGGGAGGAAAATCTCAACTTTTCAGGGGCTTGTCACTTAGATTCAAATATGTGGGTATTCCACCTCTGATTCACCGTGGCATCTTTGTACTATCTACGTTACCACATCATTTCATATTTTTATTCCAGTGCTGAGAATATGTTGGAGTTACCTTTCATCGTGCACAGCAGTATAAATCAACACATAAATTAGTTTTAGTCATTTGTAATTATTATATTTAATGGCAGTTAAAAATTTTCCTTTATCAGCTTATGTGGCACACATTTAAGCACACTGCCACTTATAACATTTTCATCTTTTTCTACAAATCAGTTGATTGATGCCATATGTATTAAGCAGTTTTGAATCCTTTGAATCTTGTTTTGAATCTTCTTTTTAAATAAGCAGTGTTGGGGCTGGAGCGATAGCACAGCAGGTGGGGTGTTTGCCTTGCATGTGGTCGACCTGGGTTCAATTCCCAGCATCTGATATGATACCCTGAGCACCGCCAGGAGTAATTCCTGAGTGCAGAGCCAGGAATAACCCCTGTGCATCGCCGGGTGTGACCCAAAAAAGCAATAATAATAATAATAATAATAATAATAATAAATAAAATAAACAGTGTTTGAATCTATATTAAATGCATTTAACCAACACTGATGGAAACTCTCATCTTCAAAATAGGGAATAATATTATATATGTGTTCTTATACTCATAGCTATTAGTTACGTATTGTTAGACATATGAAGAGTTCTTATTATGTCATAAATTTATGTGTTTTAATCTAATACCACATAAAATTAATAGTCAGATGTTAGCTTTTTGTGGAATAATTGAGCCTTAAGCAGATTCCAAACCCAGAAGCAATAACTAACCATAGAATACCAGACTAAGAAGGCAAAATTCTGATTCCAAGTTTTAAGTCTGACAAGACTTGCCAACTAATAACTGTAATATTCATACCCTCCATTCACGTAACAATACTTAATTTATAGCATTCATTGTAATATACAATGAATATTATGCACAGTTGCATGCTCATCCAACAGCAATGGTTTCTTCAAGATGGTCATATTTAAAATATCTACTTTAATATTTCATCTAACAGCAATGGTTTCTTCAAAATGGTCATATTTAAAATATCTACTTTAATATTTCTATGGTGCTTATTATGTGCCAGTCGTTTGTTGAAGTTAAATGGAATACATTAATTTGCTTAATTCTACAATGACTTTTAGACAATTGGTGCTTTTATTTGTCCCATTTTACAGAGTGAAAGCCACTGGTGCAGAAACTATCTGGAGTCAATCTATATGAGCTTATCTTGAACCAGATATTAAACCTAATTTAGGTTATCTGAGAAATGGTGATAAGAAGTAAGAAATAGTATAAGAAATGGTAATAGGAAAGAAATGATGACAGTGACTTTCCCCCTATAGAGAAGTCCATGAGCTCTCTTGAACATGTATCTCTCTCATTCTCTTCTTTCACATCTCTCTAAATGAATGAAAACTATTTTTACTACACACACACACATACACACATGCAAATGACAGAAAAGATCTCACATGTGTATTCAAATTCTTTATCACATACTCTGAAATATTAGGAACTTAAAGATCTGATTGAAAAATATGTAATATTTGAAAAAGCCCAAATACATATACAATTGTCTTGTGTTTTAACATGTAATAGCTCACAACTTGCTATTTATTGGAGAGGGTCAGCCTCTGCATTGTTTCATATTGAACTACTTAATTATGTACCTCTAAATGATAAAAGGGAAAGTGCTGACAGAAAGCAGAAGACAAATCTAAATTCTTTTCTTGCAATAAATGTGACACAGATTGTATAAAGCAATATTTTTGCCCTTGAAATGTTTAGAAGTATTGACATACTGTCCACTAAGTTGTCAACTTGTCTTTAAGATTAGAACTTCTAAGTTCTTAGCATTTAACAGACTGACATTGATCTCTTGGCTCTTCAAACTTGTATACCTCCAGCAAGCTGGACTTGATTTTGAAGAAAGCAATAAAATGTTATCCTTGATCATGATATCTCAGAATTTCCATCTATTACCTAGGATTTTTGCATTGAATTTCTAACCCTTTAAGCATGATTCCAAATAGATTATCCATTTTAAACTTTTTTGATATCCTTAATGTTAGAATACATCTTAGATATTAAGAGAAAAATAAGTTGTCAGAAGATATAAATCCCAGGGCCTAACAAAGTTACTTCTTACTTTTGGTCTGAGATATTCAGAAACAATTTAAATAAAGATGTTCATGATGTTTAGTATGGTTTTTTTTTGTTTTTTCTGAGTATACTTAAGGTTTTACTCATGTCTTCAGTAACTTTGATATGGTTATAAAAATATTTTTGTTAAAAATAAGTGCTTTCCTTTATTCTTATATTGTCTGTTAAAAATTATAGTATTTTAAATAGTATTTATTAATTTTCACATAAGTATATTTTCCAGATATGTTTTAAATTGGTTAAAGAATCACAAGAAATGGCAGTGAGATTTTTTTTTTTTGTATTTGCTTTTTTGTTATTTTTTTATTTCTTTGACTCTCCACCCACAGGCTCTGAGCAATGCAGTAAATAGTCCATTTTTGTTAATGAAGCTTCCCTCATACAGCTGGGATTGTTTAATATTTTACGAGTGTTACTTTGTTTTGCTCTCAACGATCTCAGGCAGTTAAGGATTTATGAATCGTGTTTTTCTCAGCCC